>NC_092689.1:33485456-33530456 GCF_964275005.1 Diadema setosum
GTATATAATGTGTGTGTGTTTGGGTTTTTGCGATGTTACCATCTAACGTAGATATCAAAGTTTATAATGGGCAACGTCCATTAGAAGGGAGAGCAATTGATAAACATGATACAAATACCAGTCATCAGAGAATTGGAAGAGAATGGGGAGGGGGATTGGTGTGTGTGTGTTCGTGCGTGCGTGCGTGCGTGTGTGTGTGTGTGTTTTGGTTTGCACGATGTTACCATCTTACGTAGATATCAAAGTTCGTATTGGGCAACAATGTCCACTGGAAGATAGATATCATCCCAATCCGTCTTTTTAACTTGTTTCCCCCGATGTGAGGTAATATCAGTCATCAGAGAATTAGGGGAGAATGGGGGGGGGGGGCTGTAGTTCTGTGTGTAGAAAAATAAGTGTGTGTGTGTGTGTGTGTGTGTGTGTTGTGTGTATGTGTGTGTGAGTGAGCGCATGCGATCAAAAGGAATACTGATAACAGCAGCCACATCCCAGCGTAAGTTTCTTTTGGCTCGAAACATGACTCATGCCTGCCCGCGTGCACTTCAAACAAACCGGAATTGATGCTAATGAAAACAAAATTCACCAAATAGCAGCAAACTGTTATAGATTTCCATTGATCACCAGTTATGTCAGTCTGACGTCGGTAGTACAGTTGCAACTCTTCGGCACGAGAAGAACCGGGGTAATATTGATCTAGTATATAGTCATATATTTGTTTTTTTCTTAAACTGAAATATTACCCTCACTCACGTGTTTTTCCGATTCTCTGTTTCCGACTGGAATCGCTGCATCATAGTGATACAATCACCCGAGACACCGGATGAGGGCCAATAGCTACTGTCGGCTCGTTTGAACGTTGATGCCTCATGCTTCTCCCAACCCGAGTCCATCGTTGAAGAGGTAAGGGGAAACAGGAGATCTAGTTCTGAGCAATTCGGATAATACGCGGCCTTGCCTTGCAATATCAGCCATTGCTGGAGGTTTATCCTCATTATTGCATGATTGAGGGAACATTATGCCAATTACATAGACTGCCTCAACGCCCGTGGTCTCTTTCAGTGGCATATTGTATACGTTGGATCGACACTGCGCTCCTTTACAGCGACCAGTCTGCTTCGGGCTTCAAAGATGCACGGAACCCTATCGTATTCAGAGATGAGACTTATTCTATAACACTCATCTTCCAACCCACTCCATCCCCCACCCTCCACCATACACCCTTTTGAAATCTAACACTCCATCTTGAGACATGGGACCATATGCAACTCAACCACCCCCCCCCCATCGATATGCAATTTCCATACTATTCCCGCACTGCTAGATTCAAGTACTATTCTTAAAATGCGCAAATGGACTCTGAAAACTGTCAAGGTAATATGAAAGGGAGGAGGAGGAGGAGGAGGAGGTGGAGGTGGAGGAAGTCCAGAGGTGATGGAGAAGGGTAGGATGGGATGGGGTTGGGGGTATTGGGAATGGGATATTGTTTTATTGAATACTGGTCCCCGAGGAGAAACGGAGAACAGTGAAGTTTGCAAAATATTAGAAAATCTAGAGGATGAAACTGATCTGAATATTGAACACATAGGAAACCAAAAAAAAAAGAAAAAAAAAGAAAAAGAAAAAGAAGAAAAGACAAAAGTAATGAGAAAGTGTAAGAGAAAGAGAGAGAGATATATATAGACGGGGAGAGAGAGAGAGAGAGAGAGAGAGAGAGACTTTGAGGTAGACGGAGATTGAAAGATTCAGACGGAGATAAGAAAGGATGGGAGGGTGATATGGTGACATGATCCTAATACTTTCTATTGCCACTATAAGATTATGAAATATATGCTTACAGAGAATCTATTCAATGAGATGTTCACGGCTATTGTCATTAGAACTTAGCATGAAATAGAAAAAGAAGAAAATGAGAGATTATAAAGATATACTAGTAATATAGAAACACATAGCGAGATACTATAAGAAAAGAGATAGTCCGTGTATAGGCATATATAAATAGAATGAGGCTTAGATTAGATATAAGATTTTGTATATCATATAACGTGTTTGTGTGTGTGTGTGTTTGTGCGTGTGCGCGTGTATGTGTGTGTGTTTGTTCTCCTGAATGTGCTTATGGGTGTGTGCGTGTGTGTGTGTGCCAGTATATGTGTATGTCTCATAATAGACGAAACCCAAAGAAAACGCAGAGAGATGAAACCGAATCAGCAAGTCAAGCATAATACCCTTACAAAAGTAATAAGGGTATGATTTCCCTTATTCGAAGTGAGCACTTATCAATTAACTGTTACTGACTCCTTGACGGCCGATCGAGAACCACTCAGATGCAATGGATATGATCTGTGAAACAGAAGAAGTGACGAACGCCGTCACTGACATGACCTCAAGCCCTCTCTAGAGGAACGATCGATGGTTCTGCAAATCATCTTGCTTGTTGATAATCAATGTCATGAATTACAAGTGTTTTATTGGACTCTCCGCATGCTCACTTCGCCCACACATCCCACGCTTCTCGTACGCTGCATGTGCAGCCACATACGCGCTTTTATTATGCACTGACATGTTTCAAAGTTTCTAATGTGGGCGTAGCGTGGAAGGCTGTGTCATGCTTCAGTGCGTCCGGCTACGAGTAGATCATAGTCTTAAAAGCAAAATTGTTTGAAGAAATCTTCACAAATTAAAACTTTTGTAAAGATGAATAGATAAATAAATAAAGATCCCACGTACATGACATCTGATATGAAAAAACCGTTTCTTCATCAGTTATCATAGAATTTCATTTATAACATTTTTTCTTCTTTTTCCCCTCCAGACTTCTTAAGTCTTCTTATAACTGTCTCAAGATTTAACCTTGAAAATGTGACTGAAGTTTGAGAACTTTATCGTTGCAATATAAAAATCGTTGCAATATAAATTTCCGTCAAACTGAGCGATTTCCTCTGGAGCAAATCTTACATCTGATTTAATTTCGGTAAACTCTGTTTATAAAGATGTGTCATTCTTGGTGTCAGTGCCCGGAAATGACAAAGTCAATCTAATGTCTGTACATTAGGAAGCCATTACGGAGTCGTTATATCATATTCTTGATATCGTGAATTGAAATTATGTGTCATTATGGGTTTCCCTCTGACATTTTACTATATGAGGTCAATAATGCAATCTAATGTAGAAATTGAACAAGTGTGATTTTCTAATGTAGTGAATCTTAGAAAAGGTCAAGAATTGAATTTTATTACATCAACTGAGAAATTAATTGGTGATTCTTATGTTTGATGTAAACAACTCGCTTTGTTTATGATATATCTAAGATGTCAAGCATTTAGTTGTTATGACGTCATAGATTTGATATTTTTACATCAAGATTTGATTGCGAACATAAGTTTGCTTGCAGAGCTTATTTAAGACCTTTTTAGGAGGGGTCATTAGTCAGTAAAGAAGACGAACACAAGCCAAGGGTTAAAGGAAAGTTAACAATTTGCCCAGTTTCATTCTGATTTGTGGAGAAAATGTTTGCCAAAGATTAAGTTGCAACTTAAAGTTGAGTGATCTCTGATGACTGCAGATCAGGCAGTGATTGTTTCATTTATATATTTGTGTAATACTATGATTGCTTAGTATAATGATAACAATCTAATTATCATTGTCATTTCTACGTCTCCTTTTATCTGCCCGAGTCCATTGAGATAAGCGATGACGTTACGTGGTGATCGAAATTGACATCATATCAAGGAATTATCTATTGATAGAAGATTTCCTGGAAAGTTGTTAGTATTTGTGGTTATGTAAATCAAAGTTTGCGAGTTTTTTTTTTCCTACCAGATTAGATTTAATCCCAGAGGTAACAATTTGTACATATCATTTTATGGCATAATTTACCATTTGCAGATGAAACAAAAACCCAACATTAGTGCTTCAAAATAGTTCTAGAATGTGAGTTAGGGATAGAAACAACCAATGTAAAAATTTGAACCTGTATAATCGATGTTAAGTAGTGTTAAATGTACAAAATGTGAACAATAGTTATAATAAAAATGTTTCCAGAATAAACCGCATACAGTTATGGTTTAATGAGAAAAATAGTGATATCTCCTTACTTTTTAGGCTTTAATGCAAAAATTTTATATGGTAGGATGTTTTGTTATACAGCTGACCTACGCATATGCATCAAAATTGATAATCACTGTTCCCAAAGGTAAATAGAGCCTTTAATATTATGAGAGCAAGGTTAACAAACTTGGGATAAACCACGTGATCTCAATCGACAACAGGTTAATAGTAGATTGTATTATTTTTTTTTTTTTTTGTCTGCGAAACATTCGGGCTTATAATGAAACTTTGAGACAGTTTGTTACTTGATGGTACTGCGTGTACAATCTATTTTTTCCCCGATATCAAGGAATGGGATCTCTATATCAAGAATTAAATTTGCGATATCATAGATTCACTTTATGAAATCAAATACTGAATTCTGGAAACCTCAAATCAAATTTGTGGATCAGGTATCGACTTTGTGATATGACACCTAAATTTTCTGATGACGCAAAAAATGATTTCCCTGTTGTAGAGAGTAATGGCATTTTGTGAATCTGTAAAATGAGATTTGAGATACCAGGAATTGAATTTGTGATGTCAATAGTTTTCCTTGTTGATATCTTGATGACAGTCTGGCAGGATACTTTAGATATGATATGACACCAGTTTTAAAGCCCTATTTCCGACGATAAAATAAAGTGTATTTCTGTTCCATTGAAGAAAAAAACGATAATTAATTCTAGTCATATGTACCCGTTTGTATTGCGGTCAGTTCTTTCAAGTGTCTTCTTCAATTAGATTTTTTAAATCGATTTATTTGTTTATATATATATATATATATATATATATATATATATATATATAACACTACATTACTACTACTACTACTACTCCTACTACTACCATTAAACACAGTGTGACATCGCCCTTTAAAGAGATTTTTGGTTATTTTCACGAAAAGGGAAAAATGTCCTTCAACTGACCTGCATTTTTGCTCGGAGGCGCCTTTTTAAAGTGAATATAGACAATCTATTGGAGGCTCCTCTCCTAAATTCAATAATGCTGGTAAAGATATCACCCCTAACGAGATACTATTAAGCTGGGCATGAATAAAGCTGGTCTCTTAGAGCCATATCCTGACGTATGAGCCATCGTCTTTATGACGGCACGCGCCTGCTCTTAATATTATGATAATATTCTGTGTTTTTCCATACATCGCCTTTTCATCACATTGTATAGTGCCTGAAAGCGCTTCACGACGTATTATCACCCGAATCATTGGAATCAAGGCAGCACGTACAGTACACGAACCTCATCTTCCCTCTGAAGACCACGTTAAGCCAAGTTGCCACTCTGCGGTGCACACATGCCACATCAACCCTCAACAACTTTTAACTTCGATAAGGCTACCTATTTATTCTGGACCGCGACGAGCTTTTCTGGATAAAGGTTCATACCGTATATCCGTGGCATATAAACCCCTGACCCCTGACCTCAATATGGAGAGCACAGAATGCAATCCTTACAGACCAGGAAGATGTTTCACTAAACTCTAAAATCAATCCTGACTTTAATTCAACTGATCTTTATCACATTTTCCGGAGCAATCAGTCCTCAGAACATAGGAACTGTTTTCACTAAGGCGTTTGGGAACAATATCTTGCGCCCGCCTTGCCACGTTCTAGAATACATCTTGAATGTCGTGTATCCTTCGCAACTAGATCTGATCTGGATCTGTGCTAAATTTGAGTTCATTGCTTGGCTCGAAGTTCTTCCTAACAGGTCCCAGCAGGAGACCTGTCTCCACCTCAGCTGAAAAGGGACACTATTCTCCGTCGGGGGACGACATCCCCTGTCACGCCACGCAAACGCATACGCAGATGAAATACAGTCATGACACTTTCTTATCACGTAATCGTATTTTTATTGAAATCCGACACGTATACTTACTTTTTTTTCTCTCTTTGAACTCTGAAAAATATACATGACATTTTAACACGGTCTGTACACGCAGTCAGGCAGGCATAAAATGTGTGAGCTACATTATACGAATTTCTTTCATTCCAGTCAGCATTCCAATGAAACAAAAAGGGGAACAACTTATCAAAGGTGCTTTAAACATCTATAAGTCTTTAAGTCATGGAGAAACACGGGGTATACGACTGCTACTGTATAACAAAAACGATACAACTGTTCAGACAGTTTGATCATCTATACCATTTGAGAAATAGAAAGAAATACATGTATATGGCGACTTGTTTCACCACAAAAGATACCTATTATCTAAAGTGACTGGGGGAAAACCAGCGATCACACCAAATATTAAATAATAACAACATCATATAACACTACATTGAGTTCATCCAAATAACAAGGCTTTGGCTTTCTTGAAAAAAAAAAGAGAACACTGCGTGTGTTTACACCCGTTTGTTGTTTCAGAACGTGAATCACTTGTTTGTTTGTTTTTTTGCAACTATCTTAAAAAAAAGACCATTACAATTATACGATAGAACTTCAAACATCTAGTCACACTGATTTAAAACTTAAAACATTCAAAATCGTCATCTCTTGCACACGTATGTCATCTATATAACATGCCGTTGGAGGTCGAGCTCTTGGTCGCACGCGTTCACGTGTAAATGCTCCACCTCTTGTACAGATTTGTCCGAAATGGCCAAGAAGATTTAGCAACCGTGAACGATAATAATTACCTAGTGGGGAGAGATTGGGGGGGGGGGGGGGGGGGTTAGGTCCCCATGTACGTTCAATAGCTCTCGTGTCATTCACAACTGGCAGAAATACCGAAGCGATGACGTATTCCTTCATGCAAAGCGCCTAGATCTTCTGCGCGCCGACGACTACTTATCTTTAAAAATTTGTCCATTTATGGATTTTGGGCAGCCCGGTGTTTAAATGTGTACAAAGACTCAATTCACTGATAAATATACCTTAGATGGGAGTACAGAGTGTGATCGAAAAATGAGTTAACTTCATTTGTGTGAATTAAGAATACTCACGATTAAAAAACAAAACAAAAATGATAAGAAAATATTAGACATCTTTAACCATAACTTCAAGAAGTTTTTGTTATATGCAATAAGTGAGATATCGTTGGAAAGGTTTTGTTCTGCTCTATGTGATGATGGATATAGGTCTAACTTTAAAATATTTGAAAATGTGGCACCTAACCCGATTTGAGATCCAACTCTTCAAATATAGATGTCTAGCGGGAATACCAATTCAGAAGAAAGAAATGTAGAAAACGCTGTGAGGTAGGCAGATAAGCTAGTTAAGGGAGGGGGTATCGTTACACCTGACCGGCTTATTGCGTGCCCTCGCGGGGGCAATGCCTTAAAGTTCATGTAAGTAGCCGATTTTCTCCTGGAGTCAGTGATTCCAGTATAGATCGAATTAAATCCAGTTGCCGCAGGCTGTGAGTCAACCGTCCTACTTGTATTTTCGTACTTCGACAGCTACATTTAGATGCATTTAGAAACGTACATCAACGATTATACCCAAGGGCAGATGGAAAATAAAACTTATACCGTAGATAGATTTCGAGTACCACCGGTGACATAGATGAATGATATGGAGATAGATAGATTAATAGGTCAATTAAGTAGAGCATGTTGTGTAATTTCCTGCCTGGGAATTTTACTTACAGTTACAATGTTAAAGTGTAACATTACCCCGGTGTGATCCACACTCAACAGAAAAAGGGAATTTAATCCATGGCTTTGAGAAACCTGTTGTGTCATATACAAAGTCGAGGGATAAATATGTATATATATATATATATATATCTATATATCTATATATATATATATATATATATATATATATATATATACATATATATATATATGTCGTAGGGTACAGGCCAAAACTAGATCGTCACGGTCATAGATTTAAGATGTGTGTTGTGGGGTAAAAGCAAAGTGGGGTAAAAAAATATCGTCAGTGTGATTTCGTCGTCTATCCTTTAGAATAAAAAAAGTAATTAGTTTCGTAACTCATTCCATAGTTTAGTTTGTCTGTCTGTCTGTCTGTTTGTCTAATTGTATGTTCCAGTCTTATTCCTCTCTCCAAAAACGCGTTTTTGACAATGCCTGGCGATGAGGGCGCCAGATGTTCTTTTACTTTGAAGTCCCGAATCTGTGATGTGAAATTGTTAATGAAAAAGCCCAGTTTATGGGAACATGAACGTCTGTTCATTTTGAGGATGGAGGAAAAAGACATTTTGCAACGTTTGGGGTAAAAAAAAAGTGGGGGCCCAAGTGGCCCCCGGTCGCGCCGGGCCTGCTAAGGGCCGAACGGATCTACCGAATCGTAAAGTGGCACACTTGATTCCACACTCATTAATAACTTTTGAAATTTGTCTGAACGGGAGAGTTAGGTTTAAATCAGTTTTTTCTCCAACCAACGCTTTGTTGTAGATACATCACCTGACTTGGAACAAATATGAACGTCTCTGAACATTTCCTAACCAAAGCAGGGTTTGGGCAATAGTTAACGTTAACATGATGCGCATCAAACGAACCAAACACCTTTTTAGAACTGAATGAGTTAAAGCAATCAAGGTCAGAAAATGGGAAGGATGTAAACGGAAGAATATGCCATTTCAGTAAGATGATAACGCGACATGTAAAGCTCATGGCTAACACCCTTATTTCGCTATGTAGTACGCGCGACATAGATAGGTGACAAACACAGCAAAACAACGAGTGTCGACAGGTGTCAGCGATACGAATGTAAACAAACAAACAAACAAACAAACAAACAAAAACATGTCGACAGAAATAAACGCTTGACGCTGCTCCTTGACACGACAGCCCACAGCGCCTGCGTCTCGAATCTTACCGACTAATCTTAGCGCGATCTTTCTGCCTAAACTATGTTGACGCAGTTTGAAGTGGTAGTCAGGGCTTATTTCACACAATAACCCATCAGAATGAAATAGGAGTTTATACCAGTAAAGGATGAAAGTTAGACTTAATACTGAAGGTATCATTTTGTTTCAGGAGGTTTCTTACCGTCAACGTTAACTTGATATCATTTTGAGAGTTAAAACTTGTTTTAAAGGGACGCTTTCTCATGTTCCTCTCCACCTTTTGAGAATTTCTCATCGTCCCCAGACGAAGCTAAGAAGGCAGGGAAAACGTGCTTCATGGTTCACCGAACGTAAATGTGTGTGATGCAAATGAATTCCATGCACAATAAATGAATATGTTAATGCAAAAAACAATGCGATATGCTCTTAAACGGGTGAGGAGTGGTGGTGGTGGGGGGGGGGGGAGGGGAGGTTAGTTCCGGATGAATTTTGAATGATGATTACCAAATCATAGTTTTGCGATTGCTTGGTTGAAAACTAATGTGCAAATATCACAAACACTTTTTTCTCTCTCTCCAGTTTTTTGGTTTTAGTTTTTTTTCTTGGTTTCATTGACAGAGAAAAAAATCAAACTTTTCATTTGCTGGCGACAAGAAATAGAAATCGCTGGCGGTGTTTTAGTCGCAATGAAGAGTGAGAAGGTGAAATGTCGGTTCTCATTATGTGCACACAGTGAAATGCTAAGATTTCAAATGTGATAAAACAGATCTAGCGGCTATTTAGCGGATGCAATGGGAGACAGAAGTGACAGAAGTATATCTTATATAGCAATCGTAGCACAAACAGTAACTTCTCAACTACTAGTATACAGTAAATCGTACTTTGTGCCTTCTCTCCGGATAATCACAGTTGCATAAGTACATTTCCTGTCTAATTCTCCCGTTCTGTTTCTCTCTCTATCTCTCTCTCTTTATTTAAGCTCCGTTTTAACAGAGGCTTTTAACAAACCATAGTTGCCGCGACAACATCCGGGAAGCGTCCGGGTAATCATTTTTTACCCTGCCTGTTAAAAAGCCCCCCCCCCCCCTCCTCCCCCTCAAAAAAAAAAACAAACAACAAAAAAACAACAAAAAAACAACAACAACAACAACAAACAACACCGTATACTTTTGCTTACTAACACGAATGCCTACCTACACGTGCACCAATCTAGAACAGTAAGCCAGTTCGGAGTTCCACTTTGCGCATGAGCAGAAACAAGGTCATTCGGACCAACATGCATGTTGGTTTTTAAATTCACTCGGATAAGCATCTGTGATGTAATGATTATTCATGTAATCCTTATAAATGCCGCTTGCCAGCACATCCACCTGACAGCAAAAGTGGTATTTGGCAATATCAATAAAAAGAGATTGTCAATACATCCAATGCAAAATAATGAAATGGATGCTTTCTCAAGTGTAATTGACAGATCATTCTGCTCATCTGGTCTTCACAAGTTTATTCTTTGTTTGAACAGGATTTATGAATCCCATAAATTGTTACGTAAAACTTATATGCATTATGTCAGGTGTATGAAAACGAGTGAAGTGCCCCTAACCAACTGAGAAAAAAGAAAGGTCATTCGTACCAATGTGCCCATGAGCTAACTCCGAACTGGCTTATAGGCGGCGCTGGCCGGTGGGCAGGGTAGTCGCATCAGTGGACACACCCCCTTCTTGAAAACCTACCCGCGAAGAAGACTTACGGCGTGTGTCTGTCCTCGCTCTCTCCTGCTGTTTCATTGTCCGAGGCAAGGGATTCTGTTCTCCGGACGTTGTCGCGACGTCGTCGCGGTAAGGTCTGTTAAAACGGGGCTTTACTCAGACTGTCTATTTGTTGCGGTCATCTAGGAGTCCTAGAGATTGAGATGAATACAACGGACTTAACTTTACTTTCTGTTTCTGCAACCCTAAAAGACATTTCCTCATTGTCGTTAAGTCGGTCAGAGTTCCGTTAGTTTCAGGTTGTCAATTTATCACCTATTATAGATCATTGGTCAAATTGTCCATGCATGTAGTAAAGCAATGACTGAATGTAGCAACTTGACAAGGAGACGTTCGATGCTCACTTGTTATTTCTAGAATCATCAATGAATATCATCAAACCAGAGACATTGATTTCATAAGGATTAATCGTAAGATTGATCTTACAATAATTGATGGGATTAAAAAAAATTACCCTCGATTTGCCATCAAATTTGTTCTTTACATCAAGTGTAACTATACCGTTATAAAACAAACTTACGATCAGTATTGATCTTACGCTCGAATCGCTAAGTTACGCTAAATAAATCGAGGGTAAGATGAATCGTAATTCCATACGAAACATGTACCATGGCTTCGTCTCGTCTGATAATACTACGGGGAAGTGAAAAGGCGATCGATATAGTAAGTTTTGAACAGAATGGATATCGCACATTCATTTTCCTGTTCATTTTCTCAGTACTGAATTTCAATTTCAATACATTTCACAATAGTTTTACGATTTCTATCATTTCGGGTGACTCTTTCAAAAGTTGTTGTTGATAACAATCACAGCCAACTGTGTCGCAGTCCTTCTTTAAAAAGAAGAAAGGAAATAAAGTCCTAAGATTTTCAGTTTCATATCAAGTCCAATATCCCCCAATTCTCAACGTCTTTACATTGGTAAGGATTAACTGATTAAGGACAAATTGCCATACTTATTACGTAAAATGGATTGAAACATTTTTTTTTGCTTCTGTCTGCTACAATGATAAAGATTAAACGACATGTGGTTTATCGTAGAAACTATTTTTTCTTTATGGATTTTGCTATTACTTTGCCAAGACCAAACAACTGACTGGGACACAAAGGCGTCAGGAGAAGACAATATGCGAAATGTTGAACGATTTTCAGAACGACTTCTTTTTCACAATTTCCAGTGTGCTGAGTCACTGGTCCTTACTCGTCTTCATACAGGAGAAGAAAGGGGGGTCTGCGGAAGTCGGTACGCCTTGTTGTCCTGATTAGCTGGAGGGTCTTCGAGTTCGGGTGACGCGCGAAGGCCGAAAGAATTGATATGCCACGCTAAACCTTTGATCATCTGGCCATTGTCATACGATGCGAAAGTCAGGTGGGGAGTTTAACCCATCGCCTACGGTAGCACGACGGGGTTTCGTGCAGAGTCTGGAGGTATGTCAGAGCCTTGTAGGGAAGGGGTTAATATCTTTTAACCTACTCATCCGCCTGTTTCTCCGTCTCCCGGCCCCGTCGCCAATGTCTCCGACGATCATTCTGTGAAAGCCTTTTCATTTCTTCTAATTAGCCTTCGCGCCATTAGAACTATTGTCCATACGAGCGGCTTAATTGGCCCTAGATGCGCGCGACAAGGGCAAGACGCCACCACCGTCGCAAGCGCGATGTCGAGCAGACGGATTTTTTTTTTACGGTAACCTGTCTCCTTCCTCTCTTCCTATAGGTTAGTGACTTTTCTACAGAGAAATGCTGTACAAATCGATCTCCGCATCCTGCCACCTCTTCAAGCCCATAGTCGTGTTGTGTTGCATCACTATGACGTAACAATCAAGGTGATGCGAGAGAGGTGTTCGCACTCGTCCTGAGAGCATCATGCCATCGAAAACGATAAATCGTTCTCACTACTCTAGTATTCCTGATGTGTTGTGAAGAAAACGTGTTATCCAGTCGCCTTTCCCAGAAAATTCCCTTTTGCAGTCAAGACGAGGTCAAGTAAGTCAGTGATTGTTTGGTGGAGAGTCGTTGTGACTACAGGGGAAATGGTTACACGAGCTATTGTTTAATCACATGAAGTCAGTCGGCGAGTTTCGTTTCCTCAGGTAAAGTAAACTCATTAGTCATTAGATAAACAAATATTACTATATTGTATCGTTTCTATCAATTCTGCTGTCTGATTAACCTGGGAGACGGTGGTACTCAAACCCTTTAATTTCCATTCACGGCATTGCTTTGTTCCATGACCCATTGATGAATCAAAATCATACACAGATAGGAGATTGGTCGTGTATTCTCGGTCAACATCAAACCAGGGATGATAGTTTTGTTTTTTATTTGTCTTTTCTTTGTTCAATCTTGCATCACGTTCACATCGCACTCGCCTTTAGTGACGAATTTAAACTCGATTAGAACAACGTTGTTTTGTGTTTCCTTTAGGTACCAATCAACACATTTTTTTTTTTCTATAGGAATGTGTGGAGAAAGTTCAAATAGCTGATGAGAGCCCTTCTTCTTAGACCACGCGTACTCCCCAATAAATGAAACTCATAACAATCATCGGTCAGTTAAGCTCCAATACAGAGACATCGGCGAACATCGTCACTATGGCAACCGCCGCCTTTCAAATGTCAGCGACGGTCGTAAATGCAGGTATATGGATGTGGCAATAACAAAAGGACCAACACTCCTGCCGTATTCTCTTTTTTAAATCTTTCTCTTATCACGGAAAAGAGCGGCAGGTTTAGCATGTGACGGTTTCCACGCCATGTCCAAGGAGAAACCAGTCAGTTACAATAAGAGGTAGAGCGTACGAGTTGTTGTCGATTTGTTATTGACAGCTCGATTTAACGCATGGTGGCGTGTCTCGACGAGGTCATACCTGGTATTCCGAATGTTTCTATCTATGTATTATCCGGCGATGAGAACGGACGCAGCTAGATTGCACAGATAGTAGCCACTGATATCAGCGCCTCGGTCTAAAGCAGCTGCACACACGCATTACGCGATGCAAGTGGATTTTGTATCGTGTAAACTATGATCGATATCAATCGACTTGATAGATAATGATTTCGACAAGTGAAACACGCTATGCACCATGCACACCTCTTTCATAAGCGTTTAATTTGAATTCAATACGACGCCAGGCGTGGTGAAATAAGCTAACAATGAAGTGATTTATCACACATCAGTATATGAAGGCTGCATTTATGCGATTCCCTTTTGCATCTCATGCACCTGCCTTTCATGGCTATTCATAGCCTCTTTCTAATTCTAATCTTTAATCATCATATAGCTAATTCACGCTTTTGATGCATTTTTCATATTATCAATTTTGCGTGAAGATGTGATAGAAAAAAAAGTCGCATCGGATCTACCTTTTGTCTTTGGTGTCGATCTCTGTCTTGTCTATCATATATATATATATATATATATATATATATATATATATATATACATATATATATATAAACATACATATATATATATACATATATAAATATACATATATAAATAAATAAATAAATAAATAAATAAATAAAATATATATATATATATATATATATGTATATATATATATTGATAGAAAGATAGATTGGTGGAGTAATATACCGTACATTAGTGATGAATAAACTGAGCAGATGTGCAAAGAACCGAATGTAGTACATGTACATGTATACACATACGCATTGGTGCAGAATAGACAACGCGACATGTCATAAATTAACATCGCATCAGGTACACGTGTAACAGTATGAACATTACAGGTGGGCCAAATAAGATTATGCCTCTTTTCCGGAGATTAACACAGCGTAAGCTAGAAAATAATAATTTTACTGAAAGACAACCACGGTAACTAACATTACTTTTTTTTTTTCGTCAAAACGGCAACAACAAACAGTACCAACAATTTCAACAGAAAATAACTTACACCACACGGTTCGCCCCTCACAGACCGTCGGCAAAATGAGGTCATCGTATGAATTTTACAGGCATGTTATAAAATGTCGACATAACCCCTACATGGAACGTCAGCTTCTAAAAACAGCATTTTACCAATACTCAACCATTTTCTTTGCGACAGGAACTAGAGGATGGTTGAGAAGACTCAAAAAGTCTTACTCCTTTACCTCCATGACGAGAATTCATAAACTTTAGTTTCAGCAGTACGAAAAGCTGTACTTTTTCTTGCCTTTACCAGTCCTCTTGTTTTTCTTTCTGTCCTTCTTTGACTTTATCTTGTTAGTATAAAAATCTTGCAATTTTACTTTTCAAAAGCTTTAATAGTTGACCGTGTACGACAAATAACAGAGGAGTTCATGTTAGAAAAAGTTGTTTTTTTGTTTTTGTTTATAACTCCCCGTTCAAATATAGTTACTGAGAAGACATTACAAAAATGGTCGGTCACTCAGAGGATTAAATTGATGTTCAACCCGTAAGTACGACACGTTCCAACACAACAAGCCGTAATATACTCATGTCAATGTGTATGTGTGTGTGTTGGGGGTGGGGGTGTGGGGGGGGGGGGCGGCAGTTACCTATAGGTATCTGTAAGGTGAGCCGTGAAGACGGGTTTAAAGTTTGTGAAAATGGAATAATGAAAAGTGTAGACGTCGATGTCCATTATGATATCCATCGTTAGGTTTTGATGTCAAGTCATTAAATCATGCACATTTAATATGGCATGGCGTACATAAAATGTGCCAATTCTCCGATGAACGTGGACAGGCCATTCGCGTGTTAATTGCGTATTATAGAACTGAGCAATATATCTTGGGACTGATTGCAGTTTGAAATGTTCAAGATGTTCAAGAGATAAAATATCAACCATGCACTAAAAAGATCGTTCTATGTTCAACAATACTACCCTCTTCCGCCAGTGTTTAAGGATCTGAAGGTTAAAGATAGGGTGTGAGTCAATTGATTCTTCCCAACTCCTACTTCGACTCCTTCGGTTGGCACTGACATTATTTATCTCACCAACACAATGATGTTAAGAAAGAACTTGACAAAAAAGAGACTTTCAAATACCTCTGCTCAAAGATAGGCATTACCGCCTATCTATTGTGTATCGACCTAAACGAGATCGTGTTCATCTTGCTACCAAAGCGTAATTTGTCCTTCGATCCTGCAACGAAAACAGCATCAGACTTTTCTTTTTCTATCATTAGTTCCCACGAGAGCACTGCCAGGGTCCATTCAATTTTCCGCACAGACGGAAACGTGGAAAAAAAGAAGAAGAAAGAAATAAAGAACCATCTTTAGACCGCCTCATTGGATGATACAAAGCATGCATCAAACGCTTCTGAGGGAGCCCTTTTACCAATATACGTAATGTTCTTATCTTTCCTGTCCTCATTCCTCTTTCTCTCTCGTTCTCCTTTCTAGCTTTCTTTGACATGTCCTTTGAACTTTACATCGTGTCTTCTGCCGAGTCGCTGGCGGAGGTGATCCCGACGGAAGGCATGCGGTAGGAAACGGAGCGGTGGTCCTTGCCGTTGACGACGCGCTGGCTGCACATGTAGTTGGTCGTGTTGGTGGCGTTGGAACTGGCGGGGACGTTGGACCCGTGCTGCTGCGCGTAGCCGTTGATGCGGATCGGGAGGAGGCAAAGGAACACGCGCTTGAACCCGTAGCGAAATCTGACGTGCATGGAATGAAGGGGAAGTGAGGAGGAGGAAGGGGGAGGAGGATGGAGAGGAGGAGGAGGAGGAATAGGAGGAGGAAGAGGAGGAGGAGGAGAAAGAGGAGAAATAGGAGGAAGGAAGATGAGGAAGGAGAGAAAAAAAAAAGACAGAGCTAGAGGAGGAGGAGGAGAAAGGAAGAGGAGGAAGGGGAGGAAAAAAAAAAGACAGACCAAGAGAAAAAGAAGGAGAAGGGAAGATAAAAGCAGACGAAGGAGGAAAAGATGAAGAAAAAGAAGAGATGGAGAAGAAAAGAGGGATGGTAGAAAAAGTGAAAGGAGAATAGAGCAGAGAATAAAATGAAGAAGAAGAAGAAGAAGAAGAAGAAGAAGGGAACAAGGAGAAAGAGAGCGAGAGCAGGAGGTATAAGGCAGAAGTTTAAGGTAAATGGGAAAGAATTGATTAGAGACGGACAGGGTAGGGTGGGGAAGAAAGATGAGAGAGAATTCAGTTTAATGACTGGAATCGTGAAATTGATCATCGTTGTAATAGACCCAAATTACTCCAGGAGACGTCGGCTTTGGCATGACCTTCAATTTTTATGTGAATAGAATCGCCAACTCGATGTCGAAAGTTACGTTTCAAGTTTGAACACAACTGCATGTACTGCTCATTCTTTTCCTAACAGATATGATGTAGTCAGTGCACATGCGATGAGAAATACGACAAAATATCATTGAACGCAGCGCCGAATGACCCACAAACATGACAAACACAACTAGAAAAGCGGCGTATAGGGTGAATAGCGACCGAAATATGAATGATACGTAAGGCATTGGATAACAGAGATCGTTTAGTTTTAAACAAGATTGCGTAGTCAATCACTTACAGATCTTATATACATAATTATACCATAAATGTATACACATGCGTGAAAATATATATATATATGTTTATATATACATATATGATCCTCTTCGAATTCCCCCTCATTTTCTCTTTTCTTTTTTCTCTTTTCTGTCCAATCATGTGCTTCAATGTTTTCTTTAACCAACAGAACGCGAATAACACTTTTTTTGGTATAATGTTTGTATACATAAATGTATAAGTTACATTGTATATCAACTGGACGTCAAATTCAAGCTTGGAATGGGATGTAAATGATATATGAATGATAATTCCATGCACAAACAATTTGTATGTACATCATGGTTGTACTCTGTGAATAAATCAAATATATATATATATATATATATATATATATATATATATAATTATATTATACACATAGACATATATAAACATATATTACACAAACATAACTTCAGGAGAGGGGAAGAGAGGAGGGGGAAAGAGATGTAAGTTAATAGATACGTAATCTAAGCAGACGAAATGAGAGAATGCAGAGTCGTTCATCAGGCGTGCTGGATCATACGTAATTGAATTTAATGACAGACTGTAACAGAATATGGCAACTCGATACCACCCAGCGCCACGTTCGCCTCCGAGACACCGGCGAGAAAGTTGTCATAACTCCGATTCCGTTCTCCCTGCACGTCGCAAACCTTGTATCGCTGGCGGCGCAAAACATTTTATCTCGCCCCGGCCCCGCCCCATACAAGTCACTCTCACTGAAGAAGAACAACAGATTATGAATATCAAATTTTGCATCACGCGAGACAGAGTGGTTTGCGAGTCTGTCAGAAGCGATATCATGTTGTGTAAGGAAGTATGAATGGAAAAGCCGCTGAAGAGATGGATATGAGAGAGAGAGATAGAAAGAGAGGAAGGGCAGAGGGGGAAGGGAGTGAGGGACTGATATTTTAACTACTAACAATTATACAGTGCACTGCCGTTATAACGAACATGGTTATAAGGAAATTTCGGTTACAAAGAAGTAAAAATTCAGGCCGCAACATTATCCACTCTATGTATTTTTCATCGTTTATTTGTTCGGTTATAACGAAATTTCGATATAACGAATGGAAACTGCCGGTCCCGTGGAACTTCGTTAACGGGAGTCCACTGTATAGCGAAGAAAGCTAAACGGAAGTCTTGCGAGAGAAGAGATTGCTCATGGCGATACTACCACATACTGTAGTTGGTCTTCACTGACTTTATCTTACCTCATAGCACGTTAAAAAAAGAATACCCCTCAAAGCACGACTACTTCAGACATGGACCACAGGATACCAACTTGCAAACCAAAGAGTATGTATTCATCACGTAATTATGATCACTTTTTTGGACGAGCTTCCACCGGGTTCTGTCACACTATCCACCGTGGAGAAACATCTACAAACTGGAGGAATCCAAGTTGCCATGGTAGCAGCATGACAACACCTGTAGAACTGAAGACATTTCAGTTGTTGCTATGGAGACGGCTACTATTGTGGTTTGCGACATATTGCGTACATAATATGCTTGTTCGATGAAATGGACATCGATACTTGTGAAGGCTCCTTTTGCGTTGACACCAGCAACAAAAGAGAAAGGCCAGCTTGGTTAATGTCGTTTGATAAGGGCAGCAAGCTCCTTATGTAAATAGAGCCACTTGTCATCGAAGTATCTTAGGTTTGACTGAAAAGGTAGAATTTCCCATCACCTCTTCTCCCCTTCTCTCTCCACCCCTCCCCCCCCCCCCCCACTCCCCTTCCCCTCTCTCTTTCAGTCTCTTTTATCAGCTTCTCTTGTTGGGAATGTGCATGCATCATCTTTTCACTGAACTCTTAAATTAGAGCTGGAAAAAAAAGTAGAATGGCACATAAAAAATGAAATTCATATCCATCTGAAAGCCCAATTCAGAGGTGATGAGCTAAAATTAGCTAAGGGTGAGCTATAGTATCCTTTTCATGTTTCAGCCGATTGACAGT
This sequence comes from Diadema setosum, assembly GCF_964275005.1. Lineage (NCBI taxonomy): Eukaryota > Metazoa > Echinodermata > Echinoidea > Diadematoida > Diadematidae > Diadema > Diadema setosum. The sequence goes on from NC_092689.1 coordinate 33,504,565, forward strand.
GTGTGTATCTGACGTGTTCTTTATGTAACTTTAAGAACACACGCGTCATCATGAAATAACGCCAAGCCAAAGCTCGCTTGCATACATAAAATGTAATCATCCGTCTTTGATCTGATAAGATATGGAATTTCGTGTAACATACACACACACACACACACAAACAAACAAACAAACAAACAAGCACACACACAGGTATATATATATATATATATATATATATATATATATATATATATATATATATATATATATTAATACACATAGAGAGAGAGAGAGAGAGAGAGGAAGAGGGAGAGAGACGTGTGGCAAATCAAACCTGTGGATGTGAAATGCTTCTAAGGATTTATGATGATATAAGAGAGCTATCCAGTAGTAAGCTCTGTTTAATTCGGTAAGAGTACCTGAAACAATGTTATTTCATTATTTTGTAAGGCCTTGTTGGAATCAACGGTTTCATGACTAATTCAGTATTTGATTCATTAGCAATCACACATCACTGATACTACTATTTGATAATCCCGTTTTCACTCCTGTTACTTTTCTAGAGTGGACGGTGAAATCTAATGCAATTTGCAGAATCGGTTAGCTTTTAATAAGTAAATTTATGAAAGTATAATATATGTTTTCGTGTATTTTTTTCGTAAATTCTGAAATTTCTCATCAAGGTATCAGAATTATTTACATTTGGTCAGTCGTTTCGTAATAGGGTTAAAACTATGTATACAATGGAATTATCAGGTGTGTTTAATATGAATGTAGGTTTTTTTCGACTGTTATTTTGATATCAATCGAGGTGTGAGGCAGGGTGACCCACTGCCACCATATTTGTTTTTATTGGCAATTGAAATTTTGGCGGCGAAGGTTTTGAGAAAGGATGCTGCAATTAAAGGACTTCAATTTGATAATCTTGACGTTAGGCAATTTATATATGCTGATGATTTTTCAGCATTTGTTAGAAATAACTCGTAAATTAGTGGAATACAGGATTTTTTTTTTTCAATTAAATAATTTCACGGTGAATATTGAGAAAACAAAGAAAATAAGGATAGGGAAGAAACAAAGGGGTTTGGGAGGTTACAATTGGAAAATTCAATTACTGAAATGAAGATTTTAGGGAGTGTAATTTTTGTTGGATATTAAGATCAGAGAAAAATGAAATTATAAAGAGATATTTAATAGAATAAAAAGACTTCTGGGAGATAAAAGAGATTTAACTGCAATGGCAAAAGTGCATTTGCTAAAAACATGTACACGTGCTTTGTCTAAATTTAATTATATACCTTCGTCTTTAGTGGTTTTAGAGTGGGCAGTTTCAGAGATTAATAAGATTTGTTTTAAATTCATATGGAATGGAAAAGATCGAATTAAAAGGGTTATTTGTTGTCAGGATTGTGGTGATGGTGGTCTCAGGATGACAGATTTTGAATTATTTGTAAAGCCTCAAAGAATTATGTGGGCTAAACTACTTTCATATGGTGGGAAGAACGTGATGTAAACTTTTTTGTTTATCATATATCTAGGACGATAGGGGGATTTTTTTGTGTAATTATGACACTTAAATATAAAATGTTAAAATACCATTGTTTTATTTTGAAATGTTATTAAGGGCATGGCAGGATGAGGAGAACAGCAGAAATATTAAAGACGAGAAGAGTTATCCATTTTTTTTCAATAATAAGGATTATTCGTGTAAAGGAAAACTTTTTTTTTAATGAAAAGTTTATATGGGAAAATATTTAGTTGGTGGAACAAATTTTAGATTGAGATCGTAGAAGAGCAGCCACATATTATCATAATTTAGGATTAGATAGTGCAATTATAGTTTAAAACGTGGGAAATAGGTGCTGCAGTTTTACAAAATGGGAAATATGATGGGAATACATATTAATTGTATTTAGTCGATGAAAAGAATTACAGTATTTCGGTGAAAATCTTTAAAGATATAATTTTGTTTCAAGGTGTCCCATCTAAAAAAGTGTATGAATTTTTTATAACAAAATGATCTACAGCAATCATACACTTAACGAATTAAAGATGGTCACATTGATTTTACGTTTTCTAAAAGGGAAATCACTAATATTTTTTAAGACCGAGAAGTACAACGATTTTGACAAAAGTCAAGTAATTTCTTAATTTTATAAATTTTATAAATTATTAAATGAAGTTTTTTTTTTATTCAAATGAAAATCTTTTTCAAGTTTGGTTTTGTCGAATATAATCAGTGGTCTTTTTCTTACCAAATGGTAGAAACATATACACATATATTCTGGGATTGTGGGTATTTTAACCTTTGTGGAAGAAAATTATAGACACGTTCGCGTTGACAGATATTCGAAATGCAGAGTGGAAACATATCCATAATAGGATCACTAGGAAGTACCCTTATACCAAATGTTGTAATGCAATAACTTCTATTCTGAAGTATATTATGTTTCGATATAGGTCGGAAGGTGCTATTCCTACCTTTGATGAAGTTTAAAAGAACGTCATAGGATATCGGGGTGAAGAAAAAAAAAATGCTTCAAACAGAGATAAGTTAGGGTTACATTTGCTGAAATGGGGGAAAAGTTGTTTTTTTGAACAAGGGCCTGAGCGTTTTTCTGTTGATATGTATGGTTATAACCGTTGTTAGTGTGATGATGTGTACCAATGTTGTTTCTTTTTATTATGTACGGTAAATTAGTAACTGGTATTAATGTGTTTCATCTGGACTGAAGGCGGTATCTGGTGAGTGTGTGTACGTGTGTGTGTTTGTGTGTGTGTGCGCGTATGGGTATGTGTTGGTGTTTGTATGTAGATAGGGAGGGGCTTAGGTGAGAGTGGAATTTGATTAGTTATTCAGAATATAATAGATATGGATTTGTTTCGGTTGGGAGGGGCTTTCATAAAAGATTTCATTATTCAGTTGTGTAATGTACTCTTTACATTACTCACAGGTGGAATATGAGCCATGTTTTACACATTCAAGAGAAATAGTTTCACAATTTAAACATAACTATTCAGATGGAATATGATGTAGTAGAATATAATGCATATTAGTAAAAGTATTGTTTTGTTGGTTGGACTTAATCGATTTATCACCATTGTTTTAACACCAAAGTTTAGTTGGTGGGATTTCAACTGGTTTATCGTTGATTGTATCATGTATGTGTTTTTGTGAGGAGCCTCTCTCAATGTATACATGAATTTCCGTTTCCAGGAACTGAGAAGCACTTGAACGCTTTCCGCAACCCTCGTATTATGCTTTGCGACAAAGTAGCCCCGTCTTGAGTAACGGTGTATGCATGTGTGATTGATGCAATAAAAGGGAGCTTCCAGCGAAAAGCGGACTAGTATTTCCCCCTGTAAGCGACTGCGAGGGTAGCGTGACTAAAATTCATTATCACGCCGCTTAAAGAGGGGTGTCTGTTACCAACCGTCTTCATGAATATTGTTGAACAAAGTTTGGTGATTCGCTTTTTCTTTTCGCATTTTGTGTGTGTGTGTCTGTGTAATTGTTTAATGACGTTACACTGATTGAGTAAAATGTTTTAATATACCCCTTGGCATTAAAAAAGAAAATGGTAGGAGACCGTGAAAAATCTATCCAGAACAGACACAGGACCTTGATATATATATATATATATATATATATATATATATATATATATATATATATACATATACATATACATATACTATAAATACATATAAGCTCGATACTAGAAATCTTTTAAAGCGTTTCGTAGCGGTTGAACGTTGGGTGGTAGAAGGCTTTATAACGGTGCACCACGTATTCTTTCTTAAGTATGTATGTGGCCCTTAAAAGGGCCTACCCACTCTCGACGTTTCGGCAGGCATGTTCTTGTCGTTTTCAAGAAAAATTCTCCTGAAAACGGCATTCCTGATTTTTTTCAAAGTAACTAAATTACGCTACTTCATTTTATTCACATGTATGCGGGGAAAAAGCGCAAAACAAGAGAAAGTCAACAACTACACAAAAAAGCACTACTTTTCTCAGAAACTTCGCCGACATCTAATCTTTCTTCTCTTTTTCTTTTTTTGAAATATGCTCCAGGTGGACGTAAATTACATAGAGCATTTGATTACATGCAGCCGGCATGGGCTCACGCAAGAAACATTTTTTTTCTTTACCGGATTATATGTTGAATTCACCCTTTTTTTTTTCATGCCAGGGAAGACTTTCAATAAGGTCGTATCAATGCTGGTAAAGATAAGTAGTAACTTGCATGCACACAAACACACACACAATTATATATATATATATATATATATATATATATATATATATATATATATATATATATATACATATACATATGATAATTGTGTACAAAACATTCAAAGTATATTTATGTAAATACATAATATAGTATATATATTATGTATATGTATACAAGCTGTATGTTTGTACATACGTTATTGTATAGAGACACTATGACATGACAAGGAAGTGATATATAAACATAAGGATATATAGAGGAATATAAAGCCGCCTATTTCTAAATCTTTCATTGGTATACGTAGGTATGTGTGCGCAGCGCAACTCTCCTTGGTCTTACTTAAGACCTAACTCCCATTGGCGCCATTTTTAGCAAGGATTCGAAACATGGGAGCCGTATATAGAGATACAGGTAGGTAGTAGTATTTGATAATATGCAGCAAGTCATATTTGTCGTAGCAGCGAATCAGAACCAATGGTTTTGGTAACCCACAACACTGTGCGTCTCGTTAATGTATCGAAGAGAAAGGGGTATAATTATATACAGCTTGAGAAGCGTTCCTTTCGTGGTGGGAGGTCAATATTAGCAGATCATGTAATCGGTTGAATATGTTTTCAAGACCTTAGCCGCAATCATGAAGCACGGTCTGCATGCGTGGAAAAAAAAAAGAAAAAGAAGACCCTGCAGGGAAAGGAATATAAGGAACAGGCCTGTAAGACGATACGGACGTCGCCGGCTACGATGCTTGCATTCGTTGCGATGAGATAACAAGGGGAAATCAATCTGTTGACTTAACTGCGCCGATAAAGGGGATGGGCAAACCGGGCAAATTTTCTCTCGCCGTGCAAAGTGACCGGTGCGTCGTTCGTCGGCGGAGTCTGCGTTTTCTTCTCCTGAGGAACATCCGCTGCTGCCCTGTGGTCACGTGTTTTTACCATGTTGGCCACGAGGGATACTCGTAGATAGTAGTGAGCATTGGCGGAAAATCGCGTGCATTGAAGGCGGGTCCATTTCACCAGTAGACTACTCCGAGTTTGAACAAGATTGAAAATGCGATCAATGAGGTATCCCACGTGCATATTATATATAATTTTATCATTATTTTTAAATCATATGCATATATCTACAAACTTAACTTGGATACTATTTCATATGATGATTATATATATATATATATATATATATATATATATATATATATATATATATATATATATATATATATTTATATCTACAAACTTTACCCGAATACCATCACAAGCTCGACGCCACATGCAATTGCAGGACACGACCAAGAGGGATATATCTTCTAAAGCATAAAGTGTAGTTGACACTTCTTACGCGTGGTGTACGATGTAATACATTGGGATTGTGTTTGTGCGTGTGTGTGTGTGTGTGTGTGTGTGTGTGTGTGTGTGTGTGCGTGTGTGTGTGTGATTACACTTTACTGAGTTAGAGAAGTTGTTGACAAGCAGGAGTGACCTCGGTCAGAGCAAATATTCAAAGCAAAGCAAAGCATTAGTGCTCGCGTATAAAGTGGCAACACCAGTTTTAATCAGTACAACGGAACGACCAGGTACTTCCACCAGGTACCAAACCAGGTACTTCATATGAGGTGTGAGTAAACAACCCGACTGAGAAAGAAACAGGACTTGCCATCTGGATTATTCAATTTATCCGTGTATGTGCAGATAATTGTGCATACGGAACAACATCGGAGAAATAAAGTTTTTTTTTTTCACGATAAAAAAGAGACTGTATAGTACTCCGACCGTAAACATAATATATTATAATGTTTTCTATGGTGTTATTAGTAATGGTCCTTGCTACATATCCATGCCTCATATCCATTCTCTAAATAAACGTTTTTCAACTTTTTGGTGTTTTTTGTTTTTTTTTTTTTTTTAAATCGAGGCTCAGTTACATAGAAAATCATTTTTATTACTTTTTGGGCTGACATCGCGGCCTACCCTTTGAGAAGTAGGGCTCATAATACACCAAAGTATAAGATCAGTCTGAATACCGTTGAGTTTCGTGGTCATTAACTCTCTTTGTCGAGATAAACATTCAGTTTAGATAATATTCCAACCCGTAATTCACATGAGCCAGTCAACGATATAATTACACTGCACGAGTCTGTGCGTCACGTAAAAGTCAAATACGTTCATGATACCTCGCAATTTTTTCCCCGCTGATATTTGCTTAGATTCTTGATTTGCAATCTCTACGCAGAGGCTAATCAATGTGTTCAGCTGGTGCGTAATTAGGAGCAATCGCCATGACAAAAAAAAAAGAAAAGAAAAAAAAAAGCAGTCTTGCCCAATGCCACGACCTAGAAATTAGATTTTTACGTCGAACAAAAACAGTTTCCGTTTCCTGCCGTAATATTTTTTCGTCGCCCAGGGAATCGAGCGTCGAAGCACGAAAATCGACATGACGATCGAGTTTTTGAGCAGCTCTCGGTCAATGTCAACATAGTATGGAGCGCCTTTCCTCCAGCGGGAGCCACGGGTGGGTAAATGTTACCATGGATTTTCGCTGACATTACAAGTGGGTGCGCGGTCGCCATGACCAGCCTTTTAACAAAGACTTCCATTTCACTGTCTGCGTGATGATTTTGTGTGTTTCTTACCCAAAATATCTTATTCCTTCACATTTTTTTACGACATCGTGCGTGGCCAATTTCGTCACTAGCATAGCGTAAGTTGAATCTATAAAGTAGTGTGCATACATACGCATTCTCATTGACCTAATCAAAACAGTCTCTACTTCTTGTTTTTGAAACACAGCACTCAAATTATCACGTATCATGTTTCTGAAAGGGGGAAAGATGTTTACTACTTTCCTATCTCCCGAGGGTGCATCGATGCGTTTGATTCTGAAAACAGAATACCATTATTCTAAGAATTAGCTTGTTTCACTCTTCATTTTGGTTACAACAATATCCCCAATAGATGAACTTCAGACGGTACGATGTTATTCTGGTGCTTGTATCAGAAAGAAAAAAATGTGGCAGAAATCACCCAACGGTCAGACATTTTAAATGCACTCCGTCGCGAAAGTAAAATGATGAGCATCTTTTGTTATTTACAGAAACCATGAAAAAAAAAAAGAAGTCATATATTACAGGTTGACATTATTTGATGTGAAATTGGCATTGCCCAAATTGATGTCAGTAAAGTACTTCCACTCAAGAAAAAAAAGGACAGAACAAAGCTCTTGTGAAATGATGCAGAATTCTCAGTCTATTTCTTTTTATTCTTATCCTATCAAATCTTCAAATATAACTCGACCAACATTTCACCTTAAGTAGTCCTTGTTATATAAAAGGCATTTACCTGAGTTTATTACCACGCCGACTGGCAATGTTTAATCATTTGTATGTGTGTGTGTGTGTGTGTGTGTTTGTACAAGTTTACGCAAAGTTTCTTCCTTTGGTCTCTGCTGATTGCAGTTTATGTTGTTACTATCTTAGACTTATACACCCTCTCAGGTAATTTCGTGGTACTATGGCGCCTATTGCACACAGACATGTCATGTATATACCTTGATAAGAGTGTCTTTGCTTTCTTGCTCTACTATTTGTAATCTGTTATATCTAATGTTGAATGCAGAGGGCAAAGACAAAAAAACATACAAAAAACCCCAACATAAACTAGACACAAGCAAACAAACACAAGAGATGAATACAAAACAGAACCCGAAGAAAACAAAACAAATCCAGGCAAATCTAACGAGGGGGGAATCATCCATATTTCATGACATGAAAACAGCCTTTCTACTGATCTGATAACGGTCCTTGCCTTTCTCTATACGCTGTTTTTGCCCTACAGATATTTGCTCCGCTGGGTTTGGAGGACACGTCTGTATTGCTCGCAATAATAGGATAATGAAAGCCCGGCTTTTTGGCGGAATCAACCCGTATCCCGGCGTATTCCGGCTCGTTATTGGGGAGACCAGAAAAGTGGGTCAGTTCGAGATCAAATATTCTGTTTACACCTTCGTCTTTGAGAGATTAAAGAGAAACATTCTTTCAATGTAGAGAGAGAGAGAAAAAAAAAAGAGAGGCTGGCAAAGGGAACTTATATATATATATATATATATATATATATATATATATATATATATATATATACACATATATATATCCAGCCTGGATAGAAATAATTAGATGTGGCTGATCCATCTAAAAATACACCTCATTTGGAAGCTGCTCACTTCTTTCCAATTTATGAAGACTATACTCGTATTTTTTTTTCTTTTCAGCGTCGACTCAGAAAGCACCTGCAAATTCTAGTGGTGAAATCTTAGTTATCCTTTGATAAGATCTTAGTTATCTTTTAAGAACCTCTGAGCGAAGTTAAGGCTGAAGCCTCTCGTAAATCTCAAAACTAAAGCGAATCAAGTTGGTTGATTCAGATATGAAACACAAAAGACAGTGTGTTTTTCTTGTATTTTGTAGATTTGTTTGTTTGTTTGTTTGTTTGTTTTTATGACGGTCTGCATGGGGAATTATTTATTGGTTTGAGACCAATAATGTGGGGGCGTCTGATTTCCGCTACTAGTACGTTAGATTTTTGCTAACAGCTGGTGATATAAAACAAGCAGATGGCAAGTTTATTCCTTCTGATGTAGCTCTCGTAGGGTATCTCTCTCTTTTTTTAACTGAACATTTGAACATCGAATTCGTTAGATAGCATCCATTTACTGATAACTGATACCATGCTAAAGTGTTCATTACAAAGTGGTGGTGGAGCAAAAAAAAAAAAAAAAAAAAAAAAAAAAAATATATATATATATATATATATATATATGTAAACAAACATACACACAAAAACACACACATTTGTGAGATTTGGTTAGATTCCGTTTCAAGTTTACGAATGCTGATTATTGTTGTTTTTGAGCGAGGGAAAATGTTAAATAAATATAGTGTGTAGCATAAATAACCTATACAAGCAAAATAAATGATATGATTATGATATTATCATAATTACTGGTAAAATTATTTCCAATTTCAACACATACCTGGTGTGTGTGTTTTTTAAGAGACCATGGAAACAGCGACAAAATTATGTCCAGAGCGAAACGGTCGTCACACTCCTGATTTTAACAATTCCAAATGATTAGTGTGTCTAGTGTCGCCTTCTCCTTCCACCTGCCCTTCTTATCTTGTCCTCTCTAATTTTTCTTTACAGTTTTCATCTTTTGCATCACTTGCTACGACGCATCGTCCAGACACGATGACCAGTATTGATACATGGATACGACATGGATCATACATATCATACACTATAGTAGTATATAATTATCATTGTTTATATATTATGAGTCACATGACAAGACATGAAAACATGTAAGTTATTTAGAAAAAAAAACAAAAGAAATTTACCTCATCCTTTAGTGAAGATTCATGATTTTATCATCTTTTAGGACCTTCTCGGACGACATGCCTCTTGGTAAGGGTAACAACTTTGTCTAGGCAACCTCCCCCCCCCCCCGCTCTGAGCTAATAATGACCTCGATCACAATGGAGGTCGATTGGACGTAATGGAATACGTTAGAGAGATGCGCATATGAAACCTCCGTTTACCGAGACCAAATTTCTACAGAGCATGTCCACGATTTTAGGAAAGGGCACTATGGGGGGGGGGGGGCGAACAAACGAGGAATGGTCATAATCGTTCCTTACATGGTCGCAACTTAAAAGTAAGACATAGTCCTGTCATTTACCTTCTCTCCGCGAAGGAAAACATTCTCACGTGTGCAGCTTGCCAACCTTTTACGCGAGAAAGACCCCCCCCCCCCCTTTACCGGCTGCAAAGTTCTGCATCACGGCGCTCGGTGCCCGGTTCCGACATTGATTCTTCGAAATCAATTACCCTAGGCCAGCGGGCCCGTATGACCACGCGAAGTGAGGTCAAAAGAGGGAGGGGCCAAATTGAAAAGTCATCTTCACATCATCGCAAAGAAAGGTATCCCCCCCCCTCTCTCTCTTCCTCCATTACTATTTCTGACACCGTCTTCCTCTCATGCCCTTCCTTTTGAACGCTTTCTCTTTCATTTGACTCTCTCTCTCCCTCTAATATTTTCTACCACTGCCACGTGACTGCCTTGTTATACCCCCTCTCTTGTATCGCATAATAAAGAGAATCCTGTTTTGCCTGTAGCCATCTGTCTCCCTCTGCAACTATGAATATACATATACATATATGTATGTATGTATATATTTATATACACACATACCATATATGTGGCGTTCCATGCAAAAAACCCGGGTTCGAGTCCCGGCGGAGACCAATTTTTCAACTCTTGTGCTTTTCCGAAAAGGAGGAACAGTAAGAGGAATAATGATGTCAAAGCTACGCACCGATTTCTCCTTCCTTTCTCAAATCTCACATGTATTATATATATATATATATATATATATACACATATATATATATATATAGGGTGTCCCAAAAAAAAAAGCGAAACGGTGGATTTTCAGTATCTTGCGTTCTAAAAGTGACATGTTTTTTGACATCATTAGAATGTCACAAATGTACACACAAGTAGTTATGTACATGTATGATGTACTGCATGCATGGTTGTTTTAATGTGTATGTACACAGGTGGACCAGATTAATGGAGAACATTCTATATGATATACATGTAGATATAGTACATACAGGCTGACCAGATCAGTGGAGAATTTTCTACGTGGTATACAATGTAGCTACAGTACATGTATGCATATGACAGGAAATACATTATAGCTCACTCAGTCTAGAATGATTTAACCCATTCCAGAAAATTCTAGGAAGTGCTTACATATTTGGCTGAGTGAGCCACTGTCCCTGTAGCCCAATGTGATTGGTAGTTAATTTTGGCAATGACGTTATGCACATAGTTAGGCAGTGAGTCAGCCAGGATTCCTGGAACTTGGACTTGCTAGTATGTTCAGGTATGTGGCCCCAGGTTGGAGAAAATTACAGAATGTACTAGAAAGGGGTGAATGGATAGTATATAAGCTGGAGAAATTCTGAGGTAGGCAGAGTACCCAACACCTCTGCTCTGAGAGTTACGTCACTTCTGGCTCTGAAGCGACTTGTTATAGTCAGTCCTGTGTTACCTGCTGACCTGCTATACAAACTGTGTTTGTGGAGATAAGGCCTGGGAGACATTTTGCCTGCAGAGAATTAATTTGCCTACGTTGGAGATAGACTCCATATTTTAATGTCAGCGGACATTGTTACGGCAAAGCTGTGACAGGCTGGATTCCTCGCTGGACATTATAAAGTGAATCATCATTCAACGCATCAACTGGACGTGGTGGTCATAACGTTTAGATTCTGCACGTTTTGCCGTGGACATATATCGTGGACTTTACTCCGGATTTATAACGTGGATTATTGCAACCAGCGCCTGTGGATTTACGTCGGAGGAATCATTCATCGGTGCGTCGCGGATCATTCATCTGTGCATTGAACATCGTATCTGGACACTACCAGGGAACTGTAGGGACTTTGTTCTTTAAGATTTGGATGCATGTAAGTGATTCCATGACCGATTTGTAATTGTTTCTATTGATCATTATTGTACTGAAGTGAAAACCGATTACGAGTCTGTACCCACAATATCACTGTTAATAAACCGCCTGAACATTAGTTGATTGTTTCTTTTGTGCGATCATTCTCAGAGTGATTTTGGTCGTAACAAGAAAGAGCATCTTCCGCAGAAGACAATGATACCAATATCATTAAATTTGGTGTAGTACTTTTTATTCTACGCCAATTTCTATAAATACAGCCATTGGGCGCGGGCCGGGAAAAAAAAAAAGAGTGTGTGTGTGCGCGCGCCCAATGTGAAAGCTGTATCTTTTGTTGACATGGATCAACGAGCTTGCACAATATTCACCGTATGGATCGCGTGTCGCACCCAAATTATTATCTCATACGTCGCAAAAATCCAGCGAAATTTGAAAATGACTGCATTTACAGAAATTGGCGTAGAATAAAAAGTGCTGAAGCAAATTTAACGATTTTGGTATCATTGTCTTCTGCGGAAGATGCTCTTCTTTCTAATGATGTCAAAAAATATATCACTTTTAGAATGCAAGGTACTGAAAATCCACCACACACACACACACACATAGTGAGAGGAGGTACACACACCATTCTTCCATTACTGATACTGAGATAGTTCCTTCATCTATTCTTCCGTCCATGTGCAGACAGTGTCAATGATTCCAGCCACACGAGATAACGTGTGTAACGTCACAAAGGCACAGCTTCCTGCGTGGAGACCATGCCCATTGAACAAGGACGTTGACATTAGTTTGCGAATACCACCTGCAGAGAGCTATGACAAGGCGTATCTCCCGTGAGCTACATACATCTGGCATATTGTAGCATTCCACAAGATCCGTTGAGACAAGAAATGAGTGAAAAAAGACAGTCATTGATCGTCGTCCGTTAACCTTTTCACATTGACTAGACGATATTATTTTTCCCCATGAATATCCTTCATGTAATTTTCTCATTGTTCCTTCTCCCCTTACATCTTTAGAAATCTGCTGATGAGAGATGAAGGACCGCTGATGAATTAACGCGATTGTCCATTTGTGCTCCCCGCGGTGATTTGTGGGGGATAGAGATTTCCTCTCCCCCACCCCCTCCCCCCCCCCCCCCCGTAACTTGTCGTTTAAGAAGTATTAATCATCTCATCATGGGGTTGTTTCAAGAGCGGATGATAGCTGATTTCAACACCAATAGCTTTATCCAAATCGTACCACTGTAAAAGAGAGTGGCAGGTTTATGGCCTCGGCACACCGAGTACGGTAACGGTCTGTTTTTGTTTTTGTTTGTTTTGTTTTGTTTTGTTTTTGTTTTTTTTTGCTATGGTGCGTCAAAAGGAACCATGTTTAGTTATGTAAAAAAAAGAAAATAAAAAAGAATCAGTAATTAGGTACAAATACACCCAAAATTTCATTCCTGTGTCAAAAATCAAGAGCAACGATATCATCATTTATTTTGAAGATTTCTTTTGTAACAAAATCATTAGCCGAAAAGTGATATTGTAACAGAACCAGAATGGTTCCTTTTGGCGCATCCTATCAACAAAAGCGGTCCGTTGCCGTGACCGTGCTCGGTGTGTCGAAGCCTTTTTACTGTATTGCCTGTATAGCTAAATTGATTTTTTTTTTTCTCATCGACGTCGCGTGTTCTTCCTCATTGGTAAAAGCAACACCCCACTTACATAAGAGGTATTGCGATACCTCCTTGCTTTAAGATAATCTCTCCCTCTCTCTATCAATTAACTGATTCCATACGTATTAAAGTGAATAACGGAGGCATTAATTTGCTGAAACCAAGGAAGTAGCCCGCGTATGATACCTTCTTCCTTAAACTAACAAATTACATCATGTTGAATTCCTTGCAGGGACAGCCGCGGGGGGGGGGGGGGGGTAGCAACAAAAAATCTTTCGCCGAATAGGACCTAGATGTCTGCTATGACCGAATGCCGCACTTGGCCTATTTAGGCCATAAGTAAAAACAAGTGATATGGTTACGCGCCGTGTATTGCTTAACCTTGGATTCGCCACTGCCTCGGGTTCACTGTCGCGAGATTTCGTGCCATGCGGGAATTCAACTGACAGTCGAATCTTTCAAAGTGGCGGAAATTTAACCATGCCATTTTTTTTTTCTACTCGCGCGTGTTTAGAAACAAAATAAACACACACAAAAGGAGCACAAACAAAACCGTGATTTATTCATCTCTCAAAATGCCCTTTACGAAGACAGCAAATTGGTCGGAGTGAAGGTTATTGCTGTCCACTCAACAACTTTGGCGTCACGCACCGGAAGGCGGACTGGAAAAAAGGAAAAGAAGACGTTTTTATTTTACTGGACACGTGAAAGGAGCATCTTCATCTTTTTTTTATTCATTTGTTCATTAAAATATCTTTCATTCTTTTCATCTAATGAGTTGTTTGTTTTTGTTGTTTGTTGTTTCGCTTTCATTTGTGTGTGTGTTGCTTTAGGGGGGCTTTTTGTTTTTACGAAACTCTGTCAGACTTTTGCATGTTTGATGGAAGTGTGGATTTTATTCTCTCCGCTTCACTGGTCCTGTTTTTCTGAGGCAAAAGTCCTACATACATATATATGGAGAATAAGCGAATGAAACTATCGCTTTGTCCGATCTGCGTTATGCTTACTTGTAAAATACAGCGTTTCGTTTCGTCGGGCGGGAAATTTTGAAACGTCGTTGGCGGGCAAATCAATACTGATCTTTTACCTGTATTGTAGTCTTGCGTCAAACTGCATATGATTTAAAAAGAATACAACGAACAGTGCAATCTTAAATTTAATTATATTTCTAAGTTGCCTCATGGGGGAAAAGTACATCCTATATACCATCAGAAATTTGCTGAAAATAACGCCAGATGCGAATATCAATTCAAAGAATTTCATAAAAGACATGTTTTTTGTTATGTTTTGTTATCATATTCGTTTTAGCAGTTGCTTATGATTAATGCGTAAAAAACAACAGTGATAGCTACTGTCACCAGCTAGAGGTACCCAGAGCAAATACAGAAAATCTAATTATCACTTACGTCATGCAGAAGTATCTTAGTTAGTTTACTCGTTGTTGTTGTTTGAGGGGCAAAGGTGATGTTCCGCCATTGTACTTCAAAGAAGACATCGAGAAATTGGAAATGTACGTTACCATGGCAACTAAATTGACGCATGTAACGCAGTGATGAAGGTACAACACTTACGGTTACTAATGCACTATCATACAGAGGAATTCAATACGGCTTTGACGCTGTTAGCGTGCGTTTGATTGTACCATGCATATCTATTGTTGTTGTTTTATTGTTTTTTCGAAATAATGTTCATTAATATTTTGCTGGTTTTTTTAATGAATATATATTTACGGGTTGGTGTGCTCTTTTTATCATTCTTTACTCTTTCGTACCCAAGAGAAGGACACTAGTCAACCACCTGGTTGCGTTTCGCAGTGGATCACAATGCAACACAATTTGAATATACATACTACATTCAAAACACGACAGACAGACAGACAGGCAACACACACACACACACACACATATATATATATATATGTATATATACATATATATACATGTATATATATATATTTATATATATATATATATATATATATATATATATATATATCACAAAGAAGGAGAATGGAAGAGAGAATGCAGTAGCGGAAAGGGATTTGCATAACTCACTACATGTTGTGCTTGTCCTTGTACAGATGTTTTATGGTTGTTTGCACATTGTTCTTTGATAATATTATGATTGAAGATGAGCAATGCATATCCGAAGCTTGTGTATTAACACATCTTTGATTTAATTTCACTCTAGGGTAATAATGCTACAGAGAGGAGTTTGATTGGGCATTTGATACACCAAAATAATGCAAAAAGAAAGTCTTCGGAGATGCGAATGCATATAAAAAGAAATGGTCGGCTCACGTTTGAAAGCAGTCTCCTTGAAACATCCACGAAAGGAGTGGGGGGGGGGGGGGGTTGTCAAATTGATCAGAAGATGTGTTCACCGGATTACTGTAGCCAATGTTTTTATTCAGCAAAAATCTTTGATTTTATACCCAACACCGTGAATCCAGCGTGTTGTTGTAGAATATTGATGTAGAGTATATAGGCTCACCACGAGATTCACCACGAGAGGGTTCTCTTACATTTGTGATGTCTCCGAGTTGTTGATTTACCAAATTTTATGAAAAAAAAGCTAGGATTCAATGTTGCCAGTCCGTATATTGCAAGGACGTTTCCGTTCATTTTCATCTAGACCGGATTCTAGGTGGACCGCATCTCTGGACACTAATGCTGCATGTGCACCTTTGATATAATAAAAAATAATATATTATATATCCTCCGTCTCTATGCGCTTGTCAGAACTTATCAATATTATTATGAGCTCTGTTATTTCATGTCAACATCTAAAAACCCTACGGGATGACAACTCTGTATATTATAAGTGCAAAAAAAAAAAAAAATGCATTTCCATCACCCGCAGGTTGTAGAAACCGGATACACTTCCTGCGTCGGCGGGTACCTGCTAACGTACCTGCTTGGCATCTGCTCTTACAAAGTTAGTAAAAAAACAAAACAACAACAGCAAAGAAACATGCATAACATGGGAGATATCCATATATGTGACGCGAAGAGCAACAGAGGCCGAGTGACAACCGCTCCAGCTTGCGACCCCTGGGCGTATCAACGTCCGGTCAGCGTGTATAGCAGCACCCCGGGGCTATTGTTGAGAGTGACGATGCGATTTCATCAGTGGTTGTGAGGATGTGAGGATTGATATTGCTCATGCTCATACATCAAACAGGTAATCACACACGCGATGCACACACACGCACACACACACGCACACACACACACACATACACACGCACACACACACAAACTTACATATTATTTATATAACATCATATGTATATACATGTGGTTTGAGTGCGTCATGACTATTTAAACATACACATACACACAAACTTACATAATTATGTATTTACATGTACATGCGTGTGTCATGAATCAATTAAAACAGTTTAATGAAATAGTGAATGGATCAATAAAGTAAAGAAAATAAGAGAAAATGAGAAGATTCAATTCATCAACGACTTGATAAGCACTTTACATGAATCTACTCAAAACTTGGACTACAGTAGGAACCACTTAGATCATGGCATAAAAGGCACTTTGATTTTGATTTTGATTTGATTTTGATGACGTAAAAGACTTGACACTCGATACAGCTGCGGACTATCATGAAGATAGCAAACGTCTTCTCTTGATATCAGTATCCTCGTTGTGCTGTCATGGTATCTAGTTTCGGTTATTTGCAGCAAACAAAGCAGCTATGTTCCTTAGATGAGTGTTGTATGTGGTAGGTGTTCAACCCACCGACCGGGTCCATAACGACCGACCGCGCATTATAATGGCATTGCGCGTACAGAAAGAAAATGTACGCATAGGACTACGCGCAACGGTGTTCCATTCTTCACTGGGCTACGCTACCGAGTAAAATGTGGCGAAAACAACTAAGTATTCCCTCTAAATTACCGAAATTTAGCAAAATCGAATAAGGTTTATCGTGTAACTACAAATAACTAGGCCTACCTTTGCTGACTCGTTGTTAGATGTAGAGTATCCTTCCGTATTAAATTTGACGATTTTGACCGCAAAATTGTCACCGCCGCTTGTACGATCGTGCACACACGTTACACACACATGACATAAACATTTTGTCGCCCACTACGACCGTACGAGTTGATGCAGAAACGAGAAATGAATGTGAAAAAACAAACCGACTCATCTAATTTATTTCAATTACGATGAAAATTTTCCTAATGAAAATCAAGTCAAATTCATCAAACGGTCCTTCAAAAGTAATATCGAAGGATTCAAAATATATTCAAATGTTATTGGGGAAAAAATGACGGCTAGAAAAAAACAGCGGCCTGTCGAAAAAACGTATTTAAGTGCCCTTTATACGTATTGTCAGGGTGGTCGGTTGAAATGAGTAGGGCAACTGAGTGCGGAAAAAATGACACCCCACGCGTTCGAAGCCGCCATCTAAGAGCGCTTACCGCAGATCGCATTTTCAGTGCGCGCTTGTGAATCCGGAGTATTTTCTCCACACGTGAGTAAAATTTCAGGCAAATTGTGAGATTTTTCACGTTTCTATTGATAGCAAAACGTTAGGTGTCCGGTATTATGAACACCCAACCATACTATAACATTGACCAACTCTGGCCGTTTTGGTGAGCGTGTCCGATCGCCGTATACATGGCGGAAAACAAACCCAGAGGAAGGGTCTCACAGCACGCACGCATGTGCACATAACGATGATCTTTCAGTAGCATATAATTATCATATTCAACATCAAAGTCTATACAAAAAATGTACTTGGCGTGTTCACTTTCGTCATCTACAAACAACAACCGCTAAGAATGAGATGATTGTGAGTGAGATCAAGGTTTTACTGAATTTGTCCAAATTACTTTGTCATCTTCTTTCCCTGTTAGGTAATAAATCGAATTCTTCGGACAATTGACACTTGCTCTTCTTTTTTTCCCACACAATTTTTTGCCACGTTTTGCACCTATGGCAGTCCTGCTCTCACATCCAATTCGCATACCAAAGTGAAAAAGATGTAGAAGATGTCTCCAATCGAACGAAATTAGATTGCCCCCGACATGAAAAGGTTGAGCATTTGTCCGGGCATGAAATATGACGAGTGTAAAAGGGGGAGGAGAAGGTGTTCACTTTGATAGCTGACAGTCCGGACGAGTAGTGTCAGTAATAGCTTTTGGTATTCTGCTTTTTGCTCAAATTGATTTGCCTCGAGCTTGAATTACTTGCTCGCGGCGAACATGCATGAGTTGTTCGCGCCAATTTTTTCTTCTGCAGTACATGTAACTTTGCATTTTGTTTTTGAAATGCAACAAGTACGTTGCATGGCCAAGTGCCATGTTGGTGCACTGATTCAGTTTGGTAATGTTATTTTGGCCGTGGTGAACCGGTAAAGTAGCCATGGATTAAAAACGCTTCACGCATCCTGTCAATCATAATCGAACTTACCGCTACATTACATTGCAACATACGTCGTAAACACAATAAAGCATTTTGTTCATGCAGACTCACTCCATCCCCTCATTCTCTCCAACACACAGACTCAATGACATACTAACACGCACACACACACACACGCACTAGACACACACATGAATGGACACAACAGGTAAAGTGAGTATTAAGTGCCCTTGAGATGTACATCACGTGGGCTTATAGTATTTCAACAGTTCCGTCGACTGCAGTACAGGTGTGCATGAAAACAACTTGGCATGTCTTAACATTAAGATTATCTTTTTAAACAACAACGACAACAAAGAACACGTGAAGCTGGCTGTACAGCTGAGTCGATCATGTAATATTCCTGTAAGCCAATGCTGTTGCAAAATACAAAATGAAAGAGAGAAAAACTAATAACAAGGAGAGAGTGCGACAGAGAAAATGGACGTAGAGAGATAGATAGATGAATGAATAGAGGGACAGACAGAGCAAGAAAGGGAGAGGAAGATGGGGTGAGAGAAAAGCGACAGCTCCTAATGGAACGAGTGGACCTCACTCACCTGTCGTTGAGCCAGCAGTAGATGAAAGGGTTGTACATCGAGCTGCTCATCGCCACCAGCCACAGTGCGATGTAGATGTGGCGTGCCCCCTTGACCTTCGCCACCCACTGCACGTTGAGATGGGGCAGAAAGTGGTAGGAGTGAAGCGGCAACCAGCAGATGGCGAACACGGCCACAACGATCACGATCATCTTTACGATCTGTCGATATGACAATCGGTATGAGAAAAAAAAACAAACACGATAAAGCTTGAGTGATGATTGATGGGTGAAGAGTGAAAACATTCAGGATATTCATGATCGTGTGTCTAAGCTTTTCCTGAGCTGAGTTCAGTTGAGATGAGTTTAGTTGAGATGCAATGATTCTGAATTGAGTTGAGATGGGTCTGAGTTGAGTAAAGTTGATCTGAGTGGAACTGAGTGGAGTACAGGCTGGCATGTTCTATATCAACATTTCGATATTAAGATGTGCTGTAAAAGACATTTCGTACATGAAACATTCATGATATTCCCGATCGTGTGTCTAAGCTTTTTGTTGAGTGGAGTGTAGGTGAGATGAGTTTAATTGCGATGAGATGATTCTCAGTTGAGTTGAGTTGAGATGGTTCTATAAATTGAGTAACGCTGAGTAAGGCTGAGTAAAGCTGAGTTGAGTGGAACTGAGTGGAGTATCGATTGGCATGTTTTATGTCAACATTTCGATATCAAGATATACTGTAAAATACATTTTGTACGTGAAACATTCATGATATTCCTGATCGTGTGTCTAAGCTTTTCGTTGAGATGAGTTTAGGTGAGCTGAGTTTAGTTGAGATGATTCTGAGTTGAGTTGAGTTGAGATGGGTCTAAACTGAGTAAAGGTGAGTTGAGTGGAACTGAGTGTAGTATAGGTTGGCATGTTTTTGTTTTTGTTTTTTTTTGGTCAAAATTTCGATATCAAGATATATTGTAAAAGACATTTTGCTTGTGAAACATTCATGATATTTCTGAGCGTGTGTCTAAGCTTTAATCTAGTTGCAATGAGATGATTCTGAGTTGAGATGAGCCTGAATTGAGTAAAGCTGAGCAAAGCTTGGTGGAAGTGAGTGGAGTAAAGGTTGGCATGTCTTATGTCAACATTTCGATATCAATATATATACACCTTGAAATACATTTTGTAAAGTGAAACATTCATGATACTGTATTCACGATTGTGTCCATTAAGGCTTTTCGTTGAGTTGAGTTTAGGTGAGATGAGGTAAGTTTAGTTGAGATGAGATGATTTTAAGTTGAGTCAAGTTGAGATGGGTCTGTGGTAACCACTATGGGATGATCGAACGTATAACTGACGATAAATTTGGCGTTACGACGTATATCCGATTTTTGTATAAGTAGGCAGGTCTTATTCGCAAATTACCAGATTACCAAATTAATGAAATTCTTGCATCGAGTTGTTTTTAGTGCAACTGATTGGCAAATTGCCTTACATCTACGTAAATAAGCAATTAATCAGTGTTTTAGTAGTAGCCATAATAATAAATCATGGGCATAATAAGACACCTGTCTTTAACTGAACACAACGTCGATGTAGGGCAATTTGATAATCAGTTGCAATAAGAAATAACTCGACGCAAGAATTCATTAATTTGAATTCTCTCTTCTGCTGACTTTAATTTCCCCGTTGAAAGAGCAAAATACAGACGATGTTTACAATGTTATCTTTAAAACTCACAAATAAGATATGTTTTCTGATGACGGAATTGCGCATCATGTTGTCAGATTGACACCCACCACCACCCCTTCTCCCTGGCGGGAAGAGACACTTTCCATCAGCTCACCTTGTCTAAACAACTCTTTGATTACATAATTTACACGTTTTCTTTCTCATCAAGTGCCGGGCGTGCGTCATTAGGGTGGATCCTATTCAATCTTTAATCAGAACGTGGGCAGGCCATTAAGCGCTAAAGCAACCAGCGTGACAAGTCTTTATTTTATGGTCGTATATATAGGGTCATTAACTTGGAACGTACAAAATATTGCATATTATACGACCAAAGCTCCGTCGTTAAATAATAAAGTCTATCTGTAAAACAAAGTCACAGTGAGACGACACAGTTCATTTCATTTATGGGGTTTTGTTTATAGTTGGCTTCCAATGATTCGCGGATTCAGCTTTGTAAAATGGAGAGTGAAGCCCGACTGCAGAGCAGACGGTGTGATGAGATGCCAAACTTCCGCGACTTCACGAGAATCAATCCTTACACGTAAATCGATAGTATGAACCACTTATCGGAAGGATTAAAAACAACACTACTTTTCCAATTCAGCAGATCTCGTGTTATACTCCGTTCTCGAGTAGTATATTTGTGATGAACGCAGTCAAACAAGAAATTATGAAAGTTATTCTCGGGTGAAAATTTGCACAACAATGAATATTGACACGAGTACATACAAATGCCAATGTTATAAACAGCAGTACGCTGAAAAAAGTAATGTGAATGACAGGAATTTATCAAACAGAAATGATTAACCCGGCATAAGACCACCATTACTCAAAAACTTCAAAAACTGTGACTGTGATGACAACTGATGAACGCTCTGCACCCTTCAAACAATCCTCCCCCACCCCAGAACTCAGCTTCAGAGATTCTTTAAGGTAATATCTCTTGCATGTGAAATGACCGAAATTGCCGGTGTCCATATCGACCGCCGCTTCAAAGTACCCCCTTCAATCCGGGGTACTCCACTCCCGACAAAGACCCTGGTGGCACTCAAACCCTGCTCTCTACTCCCAGACCTTAAAAGCTCCTCAATCATTGAATTTCCCCCTTTTTTCTCCCTGTTTCTCTCATTCTCGGTGTCCAGACGGTATCGGGAAAAATTCCTTTGCATTTCGGAGCGCTTCGATATGGAGTTCTAAGTTTCCAAGTGTTCATGCAACGAAACCTGGCCCTCTTAACGTTTCCCTTCACTCCCCTCCTCTCTTTTTCATTGTTTGTCTCCCGTTTACTTTCATTTGTGGTTCGGTCACTCCCCCTCTATCTTCCTATTTGGACGATACGGGTGCTTTCTTCCTTTCTCTCTCTTCTCTCGCTCCCCCTCTCCCTTTTCATCTCATTCTTTATCTCTCTCTCTTTCTCTCTCCCTTTTCTAGATGTCTTCGTGGCATTGCAAAAAATTCTCCTCTGAACTCTGATGCAGGTAATTGGCGTGTTCCATTAAAAAGAGAGAATGCAGTGAAACAGACTGGTTGCAGGCTAACGGTCGTCACAACATAGTGTCGGTCGGGCATAAGTATATGTTTAGATTTTTCATTTATTACTATTTTCGAATATATTCGAATATACATTGTATTCTACCTCAAACGCATTTCATTTTTTTTTTTGGCTTAATACATCTGGAGACATAACCCGCATATAACATATGTGGAAATGTTGTCTTCCAGACAGCCGTTCATGATATACTGGTAAATTACATCCGACGCACACAATTCACACGTATGCATTTTTCTTTTTTGCTATATACAAGTCATGCTTGTACACAACTTGAAAAGTATATCAAGGAGAACTTAGTTTGTACAAGGTTTTAATTCTTTCAGGATAACAATTTTTATCTTATCTTTACTATAAAAATCTATATACTCAATAAGTGTGTGTGTGTGTGTGTGTGTGTGTGTGTGTGCGTGTGTGCGTGTGTGCGTGTATTCGTCATGAGCCGACTTTGACGAAACACGTGCCCAGCTCAGTAATTGTTGGACCACGTATCCAGGGTGCGGCGAACGAAGGTCGCTCCAAACTAACCAAGATGTAGCGACAACAAGTCGTTTGACGTAGGTCCGGTACATAATGAATATGATTATCCGTGGAGAGTATTCAGTGTAATGAGCGCAATTAGATTTGAATGCTAAAGACATTTAGTCGACACAACGTTTCCCCCTCGCGATAATGAAAGCGGCTCGTTATGTTCCCGATGTCTATTTGTATGAGACATGATTCAGCTCATCTTCAACGCATAAAGGACAGACACAGCCAAACAGACACATAGCCGGAAAGGGACATTGTCATGAATCTTCCTCATTACGTGTGAATTACAGTTATACTCTGCGTCTTTCATTCATATGAATTTTGATTACACTACTTTTAAAGTATCTTTGGGGGGTCTACCTGTTGCACTTTAACTTTTTTATATATATATATAAGCAGGAAGTGTTGTTCTATCGAGCTTTTAGGTCTGTGAAAAAAAGTACCACAGTGATCGAGTCTGTAATGAGCGAAACCTCTGGGATTAATGCAAATTCATTAAGGTACCCGATGGACTTGTGCCCTTGTACCACCCGGATTAACCAAACTAGAGACACTGCCTTCCTTTAATGTTACACCAACAAGACACATATCCATCCATATTATGCACACACGCACACACTCACACAATCAGCTGCGCAAACGTTGTAAAACGTCGTAACTGCGTCCTTTTCCGAAGCGGCATTGGAGGGACAGGTTGAGAAGTTCTGTCTGTTAATCAGCGTGTTTTCCGAAATATTAACACACACACTCACACACACACACACACGCACACACGAACACACGAACACACGAACACAAACACGTCAAGTTTATTTTCTTAACCGTCAAACCCTTTTAACCCAATCAAACCCGCAATTGGACACAGACTACTCAATGACATAATTGAACACGTCGAGACGAAAATCAATGATTTGGGATCGTGAGACTTTATACGAGATAGGCAGCGAGGGTCGCCTGAACTATAGTAATGGATGACGATGTAGGTATACTTGAACCCCATGAAATCCTGGGTGTTTACAGACTATGGAGATTGGACAGACAAATAATGATCCCCCTAGAACACTAAATAACTATTAAACTTGAATGAGTTTTAGCATACGACAGCACAGTTGCCTTATACTGATATGAAAATGAGCCTAAAATGAAATAAGATTTGAATTTGATTGAATTGACTAAATTGACATAATTACATTTCTTTTACATACTTAACTTCGACTAGGCTTGAGCATTCAACGTTAACAACAACAACAACAGCAACAGCAACAACAACAACAACAACAACAACAACAACAACTACAACTACAACAGCTACTACAACAACAACAACAACAACAACAACAACAACAGCAACAACGACAAATCATTATTTCTCCCTTCAAATAACGAAACCATGAGATGCAACGTCCGTCATACCTTTCTCTTTGCAGTGATCTGCCGGGCACGGTTGGGTATGTTTTCACCCAACAGTCCGTTCCCCCACAACTTGGTGCTGATGATGGTGTAACATACGGCCATAATGGCCAAGGGCACGCAGTAAGTCACCACAAAGTTGGCGGCCGTGTAACTGTGAGCGAACATACACACACACATAGACAAGGGAAGAAAAGAAGAAAGCAACATTAATTAATGATATCGAAAAAAAAAGTGGAAAAATACACTCAATTCTCGTACATTGCTCCGTTAAAAAAGTTGTGTCCTTGTGTCGCTCTGACAGATTTTCCTCTTCGGGTGTAAACTTTTAACACCTTTGTTCAGTTGAGGCCTTAGATCGTGGTTTTGATGTATCAGCTTTCTCATGACATACTAATCTTTTTCGTTTAAAGTTTGAGATGTATCCCTGTGGAACGGCATGTCGATTAAAATGATTTCTCCTGAGATTTATCCAGTCCATGTTGGTATTGTCGGTCTCTTTATGGATCCGATCTCGTCTGGAATTCAGCAAAGCATTCTTGGGATGGCATACGTAGAGATGGATGAGTGGACGTTTGATGCTGGGGGCGGTTAAGGATCTCGGGACGTTACCGGCAAGTTAAACTGCGCCCGTTTAATTTTGAGATGGGCATCGACATTACACACAAGATGTACGAGACCGAGCGCGCCAAGGATGACGATGTATACGGAGAACATCATCTTGCATCACACGGGATGATGGGTTGAGGACTGGGATGGGGGAAGAGAAAAAAAAAAAAGGTTTGGGGGAAATCCAATCAGTCTTCCTTCGACATCAGTTGGTCGGTGGGGTCACTGGCTGATCGAGTGATATAGCGACCTGTATGGAGACGTCTCGTCACTCACTCGGGGGATTGTGTTTAATGCCAACAAGAGAACACGCTCTCTTACTATCGGGTGAAGCGATATGTACAGGAGAAGCTCGGTTCCATTATCCTCCCGTCCTCTCTGTTTCATTGCGTTACAGACATACTCATACAATCACGCACGCACATATACACACACAACATACTAACATATATATTCCCATCTCTCTCTCTCTCTCTCCCTCTTTCATCCTCTCACTCTCTATCATAATATTATGTCACAATAAATGAATTCCGTGACTGGAAGAACCCTGTCTCCAACATCCATTCGTAGATATCAAGAATTGCAGTCGTTGCAAACGTGAAATGTATGTTACCTTCCAGCATATTCATAAGACAAGAAGTTTACGCCATTTCAATTATTGCATGAATTGCAATGACATTTCCGAGAAA